>NC_081410.1:365019691-365042691 GCF_030272615.1 Cryptomeria japonica | reverse complement strand
GTGAAAAATGTTATCCATCGTAAGGTTCTAGCGATCGTTAATGAGATTTGATTATCAACATAATAGAAGGGAAGATAAATAAAAAAAGTGATATAGTATTTTACACTTAGTATAGGTTCAAGAGTATGTAGAGAAGAAAGAACGAGTGTAACAGTTTTTTCAAGAAGTGTGGAAGGCTCAAGAACTCATCATTGCAAGCTGCATGGTACATACAAAGAAGATAATATGGGAAAAGCAATAAGATAGGTATAGATAATACATGTGTCAAGACACACATCTATAAGTAAAGTTGTGGTTTTCTTAGTGCATAAAATAAGGATTACATTTTTGAGACTTACCATACTACATCGTAGCCCTTGTCATATTAGAGAGATAAAATAAATAAAAGGAAAAGCAAATAAAATATGACCATTTAAGGAAGAAGAAAGAGAAGGCAAGTTAATCAAAGCTTAAAAGAGACAAGTAAACAAGGCAAGGATACATAAAAGATAAGAAGTAAGAAGAATAAAAATCTTAAAGGGGCACAACATTGAAATGAATGGTAAATTGCCAATACTTTGTATTATACTCAATTTTTAAAATGAAAGATGAAATAGAGAAAGGATCACAAAATAGGGAAAAAATGTGAAAGAAGTATAACACAAAAAGAAATGAGAAAAAAATCTTAGATTTCAAAATAGAATAATATGAAAGATTGCCCCCAAGAGTGATGGCTTAATAGCACACAAAAAAGGATATGAGATAATCTAGACATTAGGAGAGCTATAGGCATAATAGAGTAAGAATGAAGAGGCAAACATGTGTCAAATCTCCAATAGATGAGGATTTATCAACCAATCCATCAAGTTTTCATGTAAAAAGGAGGTGCTAACAAAGTCATTTGAATCAAACAATGAAGTGAAAGTGGATGTGTGAAGAGGGATGTTGAAGATAGAAACAAACATGGTATAAGGGACATTTGAGATGACATGAAGGTATAATGGAGAAGGTGGAGAAGGGAATGTAGGAGGACTAGAAGGAAAGAGTGGGGAAGTTGATGTAGAAGAGTTAATGATAAGGGTATAAGATGAGATAAGAGTATCATCAACTACAATATTTTGAGGTAATGTGAAAACAAGGTCATCTTCGATGGCAAATGAGAAATGGGAAAGAGTTAAGGTATGAGGTGATGAAACTAGAGGATGGTGTTAGGAGGAAGGATTAGTGGGGAGAGGATGAACGATGTAAACAAGATTAAAACTAGCAGAAACAAAGATTAGAAAAAAAATAGATAATAAAATAGAGGAATAACATAGCTATACTTGGTGCTTTTATTCATTGACAAAATAAAAATTAATAGGTGCAAGGCACTCAACAATCTTCCTACAAAATAGTAAATTTAATTGATAGCTAAATTGTGACTATTGACAACCAACTAGAGAAGACTTCACTCCCTCCCCTTTAATCAATAATTAAATTTTACTGGACACCTAACATATATCTACATAGTACAAACTGGAAACTAAACTAATTAGCAACATAAACTAAAACAACAAAAAAAAACATTATGTAGGAGTTGTTTGAAAATACAATTTTCGGATCAATAAGAATTCATCAAGTTGCTCCCAATTGCTGGTAGTCCTGCAACTATCATCAAAGTTCCTAACATCATTAGACACCATTTGCACATGAAGTTTCTTATCACCCTCGTAAAGGTATGATGCAAAACTTTTAGATTTTTGGATCTCCCTTGAACTATTGGACACCAATCCTTGTACGTGTATGCCTCATAACACTAATGAGGTATAGTTTCTCTGATCCATTAGCACCTTAGACTATTGAGCATCTATCTAGCCTCTAATGCATCATTTCCTATCTTCAGAACATTGGCCTCTTCAAAATATGACAAGTTCTTCATTTTCAGTGGTCATGTGGTGGTTCTTCAACAATAGGAATTGACTTGATGCTGCTTCCAATCACATACCCCTCTACTACAAGTACAACATGTGTGGCCTATATGATAATTGAGATTGTATGTATTGTTAGAATGAAATTGAGACAATGCTTCATCACCATTATTGAAATCAAGATCTTCCATGACACTTGTGTTGTGCTAACCAACATCCCTTTCTAGAGCCTCTAGATTGACTTAAAAATGATTCATTCACTACCATCACAAACACAGTAGAGCACATTGAACATAAATGAAAGAGCTAATCAACTACTCAAACAAAAAAATGGAGCACATGACTCTAATACTAAATTAAAACTACCAGAAAAAGGTATAAAACAATAGAGAATAAAACAAAGGAAATAATATAGTTGTATTCAATGCTTTTATTCATTAACAAAATACAAATTTATAGGCGCAAGAGACACAACAATCTTCCTACAAAATAGGAAATTTAATTGACATCTAAATTGTGACTATTGACAACAAACTAGAGAAGATTGGACACCTCTACTACTCATTATTGACATGTACACATAATGGTTATAATTCAATTATGAATTATATTCTCTAATATATAAGAGGGTATGTGATGTGAGGGAGATTATGTTGATGTACTAGAGTAAGGTGTTATTGCGCTTAGGGTTTATAGGAAAAGGCCTCTTGGATTAGGTGGGTGAGCATATGAAATCATAGGGGGGATCATGAGTCACTACATAGAAGAAGGAAAAGGAGAGGGTCAAGGTGGAGTGGCTAGAAGAGGTGAAGGGGGGAAGATGGTTGAAAATTTTGTTTATTTTTTTAGAAGAATGAGGTGGGAAAAATGATTGATGACGAGGTAAAGGAGGCAACGAATTGGAAATGGGTGGCATAAAACTCATTTAGAACAAGTAGTAGGAGGATGATATTGAGCATAAATTCTATGAAATCTACTAGAATAAAACATATATGTTGTAATATCATCAATAAATCAAGTTTTAGTTAGATTAAGGTTTGGAATTATTTTTAGTCACCAATGGAATTAAGCCATTAGGATCACTTGCAAAACCAAAGTATGGCTTCCACAGGAGAGAATCAAGAGAAATAATTCTTGATTATGGGCACATTAGATTATATTGAGTTTAATAGAATTCAAAATCATAATATGCACATATGATGCCTTGCTTATATAGGCAAGGTTGAGAGATAGGACTAACTAAGATTATGACAAGTATCTTAATGCTATGTAATGAGATGACTAGTGATAAGATAATATAAGATCACATGACACCTAGATGTTTCTAGAAATATTACTAACTCCCCAAGTAAACTTAACATGTGAACTTGTGTGAAAAGAGCCTAACTAGGAACAAGTTAAATAATGTGCCTTGTTGATACTATAAAATGGTAATCTGGAGGGAAAATTCCCCTATTCATACCAACACCCCTCTTAGAGAAACTAAGGGAGAATGTAAATCAATGCAAAGATGAATGATGCTTATGCTAATGATTATGAAACCTGACTACTAGGCTATGTTACGTACCCACTTTCAATACAATCTCCCACAAATGGAAAAAAATGAGAAAACTCAATGGGACAAAACTTCTTTTCAAAAGAGACAAAAGATGCAAAAAAACATGAACAAGTGATGGATGGAGAACTCAATACCCCCAAGGATGAGACCCATCACTAGTATAAAATCAATTATCCCCCAATGAGAGGGAAAGAGGGACCATGTATCAACTTAAAATGCATAAATTAATACAAGAATGGTGAATGCTAGAAGATACCACATTATCCAATGCATACACACAACATTATCCCTTTGGGAAGAAGATGTACCAAGTACAAATGCAAGTTTGCTTCCCATTCCAAGTAGGAATCGGTAGGAAGAAGAATCCAAATGTATGTAAATTTTATTTGTAAAATTTGATCACATGTCACCATCAAATTAGGTACATACCCAATCGATGATGAAGGTGAAAAACCCAGCTTAGGTACTCACTAATTTTGAAAGTTAAATTCAAATACAATGAAGATGATGTGACAACAACTATTATAAGGCTTTCATCAATTAGGAGAGATAACCCCTCAAATTCTTCCTGCAAATATAAAATGTGAGACTCGACAAACAAGTTTACAAGTTTGAAATACCGATCAAGTAATTATCACACACAAGATGTATACAGAATATTATAATTTAATTGCTACAAAGAATCATTGAAAGATTTCAATGAAGCATCTTTGAACTTTGATGATAAAAAATATATGAATTTGTGATCTCGATAGGAGAAGTGGGAGCTACGGTGGAGGTCTCTTGATTATGAAGATGCTCAAGTGTTGTATCATATTCAATCTCCTCTAATGTATCATCATCAAAGGGTAGATTATTGAAATCATCAATTAGAATGAGGAAATCTAATCTACGATCATTGGGGAATGGAGGATTATGTGAATCTCCATAGTTCTCCAAACTTTTGTCTGAAGTGTGCCTGAACAACTGACTCTTGAGACATGGTAGTATGTTTTCTAGAAGATGATAGCAATAATTATTGTATGAATAAATCCTATGATATGATCATTTTTCTTACCCCAAACTAATTTTTTTGGTTGTGTTTGTGTCCCAAGGACGAGTCCATAAAGATGAGGTAAAAGATTCAACCACCTATGTGTCAAAATCTATTTTGCCAAGACTCATAGTTGACCTTAGTGAGAATGATTAAAAAAGGATGATTTAGACAACTTGTAGCATCATAAATTATAGCCTGATACAATTCACATCTCATTCTTGTGCCCCTACTTTAGTGTGTCCTATCCTAGTTCTCCCTTGGGCCCGTTTTGGCCCCTTTTACTCCAAATTTGTTGTCACTAGGCTGCATGGCTAAGTGGAACCCATCCTAGGACCATTCCCTCTTGAACCCAACCTTGTTTGCCCTATTTTGGGAGGACAAGTGTTCTTGGGGTGCCCTCGTTGGAACCAGGGTGCCTTGGGCGCCATGGTCTTCCTTTTAATAGGCCCCAATTTAAATAGGATAGGGTACTTTCTCTCCCTTATGAGTTTTGGTCCCCGTGGCTCAATGTAACCATCAAAGGTTAACCTAATTAGTAATTTATCGAGGGAACCCAACATAAGGACATCCTATCAATTCATTTTAGATCTAGGAGTCTAAGAAACATTCTTAGCATAATTGAGATCATTAGAAGCATTCAACATCAAGCAATCTAAAGCATTCAAGGCAACATTTCATCCCACCATATTCTTCAAGCATCATGGATAAAATCACATCAATCCTCATGCAAGCATATGTTTGTGTTTAAGTCTTCTATGTGTTGTCATTGTAGACACTTAAATTTAACTGATTATTTCAATTGGATCAAATCTCCTAAGCCGTCTGTATTAATTGAATAATTCTTATTATTTAATTAAAATAAAGCATTTCTTTTGGCTACATTAGTTAAATGAAGCCATGCCCATTGCCCTATAACCAAATTGATTAATTAATTTCTTAATTAATTAACCCACCCCTTTTCTTCTAATCCTTGAATTAATTAATTTCCCTTTTCCATCCCCTTATTTGAATTTAATTAATACAAACATTCCATTTTGGTCACATGTCTCCTAACCTAAACTACCCTTCTAATCCAACCCCTATCCTAAACCAAGGGTTCTAACCAACCCTATCCTATCCTATCCTAACCTCCCCTCACATGTGTGTGCACACTCTTAACTCCCTAATTTCCATGATATTAGGAAATTGAAACTAATTTTGGGTGGCCTCCTCCCCAAATGGACATGAGGACACATGTCACGCCCCTTCTTGACATTTTTCCCTCTTGGGGACACTTATCTTCCCTTGTTGAGCCACAAGTGTGGAATCTCATTCCACATGACAACCTTAGGATTGCCACTTGTCCTCTTTGAGGACAAGTGTTGCATTTTCACAATCCCTACCTCTCCTTCCAATTTCTATTTAAGTCCCCCTCCTTTTTCAAGCAATTTATCCACTCTTATTATCCATAACCTCGTAATGCAACATTTCATTCATGTTTTTTAGCAACTATACCATTATCATGCGGAATTTCATACTCATATCTTGAATCCAATTCACATAATCCCGCATCATGGAGCACAATTGAGCACACGCTACATCATGGAGCACACATATAATCAGAGAACAATCAAATCAAAGGACATTGGTTTGGATTTAATTGTTATTATCCGATGTTTTCTAATTTCCTTTCTAACAATGTTCTCAATCGGTGTTTGAGTGACTTTAGTGTTAGCTTAGATTGCTTAATTCAGGTTTTCAATCATTTGTATTCATGCACACTTTACTTCACAAATTTTTTGGCACAGCCAGTGGGACACACTTCACGGGTCAATCTAATATTTTGTTCTTGTTTGAGTGTTTTTCCAACTTGTAGGTCAAAATTTGTTGAAAAGAGGCCTTTTAGGGCAATTTCAGAGCTCCCGCACCCCTGTTTCCCAGTGCTGTGCTCGTGCAAGGGTGTTTAGTGCCTGTGCAAGGTTGTTCTACACCTGTGTAATGTTGTTATACACATGTGTAAGGCTGATATGTGCATGTGCAAGGTTTATTTGTACCTGTGTAGGAGGGATCTGCGTCCGTGCAACCCAAACTTGTGCTTGTGCAGTGTTGTGGGGCAGTTTGTCCTAGTTGCTTCAATTTGCCAAATTACTCAATTTTTGATGCTTATAGGGTTAACATAGGACTTGTTTACTGATCAATCAGGTTAAAATAAAATCATGTATCCATAATTAGGATTTGGTGAATGAACAACAATCTTTCACACTTAGTTTCATGCAAATTTGGCTTAATTTTTTTTTTTTTTTTTTCTGAATTTGGGGCTGTAAAATGAGCACAAATATTTTAATTCTGCTTCAAGTTAGTTGTAATAAGTCTAATTAGGGTTATAAGGGTTGAATGAAATCATATAAGGTTAATTAGGATGGTAATGAACAACAACTTTTCACTTTAGTGTCATTAGGTTTTTAGGTTTGCTAAGTTTTGCATTTCACTTAGATAAGATTGAAACTTTTGCATTTCCTGATTTATGAGTTGCATTTGCTTCCTTGGGAGTGGATTCATCATGGGTTTTTAAAATTTGATCAATATCTTGCAATCATAATGGTTTTTGAGGTCAAATAAAGAAAATTTCTTCAAAATTAGCGTTTACATGCTCATCATGGCTTCAATTTTGCAGGTATCACTTTCTATCTGATTAATTTTCTTTATTTTATACAGGCATTTCACTCATGTGCTTGTGTAGCCCTAAATTGCACCTGTGTAGCTTTGAATTGTGTTTGTGTTGGACTTTTTTGTGCCTATATAGCTCTTAATTATGCCTGTGTAGCTCTGGTCTACGCTCGTGTTGTCTCTATTCTACGCCTGTGCAGAGGCAAAATATTAGTTATAATTGTTGAATTTAGCTTTGAGTTTGGTCAATTTCAGTTCATTATTAGAGCTTAGTCTTTTTGTGTTACTAATAATCTTTGTAGCAACTAGGCACTCGTTGGGAGAAGACATATTGAAAATACAAATGCATTTGGTGTAGGACATTGTCAAAGACTATGCTTTCAATCTGAGTGTCTTTGATTTTTATTGTTAGACAAAATTTGAATTGAGAATTAAATTGAATCAATTGTCTTTTGTGTTTGGTACACTTGTGCGCAAGTAGGGTAGACAACTGCTACACCAAGTATCCTCTCCCCTCGCCTTCATGGACCTTGGGTGAAGAGAAAGGTGATTAACGACGCCAGTTTTTCTTTTGAGCAACAAATCACCTCTTGAGGGCCTCATCACATCAAGGGAGTGTTTCAAAACAAAGGCACGTTGGGGATACCGTCTCTCCTAGTGTGTCCTCGAGAAGTGTTTTTTGAGTCGCTATATAAAAACCCGATTAGATGGCCGAATTATTAAGTGAATTCATCGTATGTGGAGGCCTTGTCGCCACCGACAAACTAAACTAAAGACTTAAGTGGTTTGCTTCGATAATCTATTGTTGGATTGGACTTGTTGGAAAATTACTATGAACCATTGTTATAGTTTCCAAAAAATTTCTACTTGTTGACTCAAGTTTTGTGATACACGCATGTCAAAGAAACCCCTCATGTATCCATCAACGTGAGATAGTAAATTTCTCTGGATCTTCGGGTCCCTAGAAATTCGAAGCTTGGAATGCCCGAGAAGTGTGTTTCGTGGAGTGGAGCCAGTGCTGCCAAGCTTCTATCTGTCCAATTGAATGTGGTATTTTGGGCAAGGGGATTCAACAAGTATTGTCTTTTGGCTAGCCTAAAAAATACATGACTGTTAATGCACTTATTATACTTGCATGTTTGCTGTGTTTGGTGTCACAAAATCTTTTGTCAAAATCAATCCAAAGTGTCAAACATTTCTTGTCATTGCATTCTAGTTTGGTCTCGTCCTTCAACAAAATTTCCTCTCATTCTAGTGAATTTAAGTTGGTTGTCCCGTTACGCTGCCAGAATTTTATTAGTAGTAGGTTTATGGTTACCTAAGCTAGATGTCGAATAATTTTATCATGTCTGTCATCATCATTGCTTTCAATCATCCTAGTCAATAATCAGATCTTGGTCATCATTTCTAGCTTACATTGTCATTATCGTTGTTAGTCCCCCCTTGTTTTGAGTTTCATTTCAAAAGTCATCCTTTAATTATTATTTTCCTTTTCAGTTGTGTGTTTCCTTCCTTTGAACTTAAGTAATTGAACCTTGTCTTAGTTCAAAGTTCAAGTTCATTGTCCACTTTAAAGTTAGTTGTCTTCGCGACTTTGTTTCATGGTAAAAGGAGAGCGCTATTGTTGAAAGTTCATGTTGAACTTGAACCTTTGAACCTTTTGGTTGAAGGTTCAAGGTTCAAAGTTAGTTGTACATCAATCTTATCCTTGCTTGTTCGTTGTCTTTTGTTTTTTATTATGCCGTGAAGACTATTTTGTGTCGTGTTCTATGTTTCTTCTCAGAGTTGAACTTGAACCCTTGAACCTTTTGGTTCTTGGTTCAAGGTTCAATGTTTGAAATTCATAATCCGAGGCCTCATTCAGAATTGGTGTGTGTATCATGGAGGGAAAATGATGGCGGGAAAGGGAATATTCCGGGAAGTTTGGGATTTCAGTTTCTAATTATGGCAATTAATTATGGTAATTTGTGTGACATGTAATGAAGTGACTTGAAATTAAATGCATGCCGGATATCCATCAAATCAGGTGTCAATTCACATGAACTTACTTAATTAGTGCAGCTAGCGAGGATTTGAGTGAGATTTTATTCATTTTTGTTTTAAAAACTAGCAATCTCTCAAGTATTTTCTCAGTAGCTGTGAAAGGGAAGGAGGCCGGAGGTATTGTATTTGCACTTAGAAGGTTTTGGGAATTTGCTGTTAGGATCAGGTTAGTTTCAATTATTTCTTCTATTGCTGTAAAAGTGGAATTCCTTTTATTCCCAAAGTTGTTTGATAAGTATGAAAGGGGCCATCATGAGGCCAACTCTACCGAAATTGGGTCGTACTTCCTATTTGATTAGCTCACTACCAGAGATGGGTGACACTTGACTGGTGCAAGAAGACCTCACTAACTTCCTAGAAAGAGCTAAGAATCCATCTCAGAATTCCATGATGGAGAAAATCGTAAGAAGTGGTCTGGTTGAAGACGCTACATTTCTTGTTGCGGCACCGTTCCCAGAGCTGGTTTTAGAATGCATGAACATGTATGATGCAGAACAAAGGTGTATTAGGGTGATCAATGGAGAGGTGTTGTTGAAAATTGGTAGGGAGACTCTAATGGTAGCCATGGGAATTCCCCATAAGGAGCCGTACGAAGACTGACCATTGGTACCTCATACTCTTTCTTCTCCGAGAAGAAGAGTACATACAGAAGCATAATTGCTAGAAATTGGTTGCTGAAAATCCAAAAAGGAGGTTCTAGGTTGTCGAGGCGACTCACAAGAGAACATTTTATAACATAAGTGCGAGATATTGTTATTTTGTTGAACAGATTGAAGGGAAATACTCATGCCTTCTATTGGGAAGATTGGATGTATTTCTACATTCAAGTTATGCTGAATGGAAGCGCTTATCTAGATTGGGGGCAAGTTATTGTTGAGAGATTACACGAGGGCTTAAACAAATTTGCAGGGATGTGCTGTTTTTATATGTTGGTGCAGGAGCACCTAACAAAAAGGCACAAAAGGAGTCTATAAGAGGATAAAAATCAATTCATAAGTATATTCAATTAAATTTTCATTTTTAATGTCATTTTGAGTCAATATGAATCAATATGTAAGGCTAAAAGAGCCCATTGTAATGAGTTGTCCAAGTTGTCCTAATAAGGTCTTGAATTAGTCATTTGGTAAAATTTGTATAAAATAACCTTTGAGGGGTAAAATGGTGACAAAAATACATTATTATTCCATCGTAATATGTTTTGAAGGTTTAAAGTCATTTGAGTCAAAAGTTGTAAAAGTTGTAAAATGCAACTTTTCAAAAGTTGTAAAAATACCAAAATGGGAAGTTGTATGGTCATAAGAGGAAGTTGGGTAGTTGTAAATTACATGTGAAGATAAAAAAGATATAAAACCTCTATAATGATCTTTCATAAGGGGATGTAAAAATTGGAGAAGGAATTGAAAAGCATTGGAAACATTTTGGTATCATATTTTTATTGTTTTCAATCTCTTGTTTTGTGGTCTTGAAAGTTTTTCCTCTTGTTTCCAGGCCTGGTATGACCATGTACAACCTGGAAAAAAGTGTATTTATATAATTATAGTGTATTATATTGAATAATATTTCCATTGCTTTTGTTTTGAGTTGATTTCATGCATTTTTGAGAAAGTTAATAGAGTTTTGGTGAAAACCGTTTGGAACTACCAGAAACCCTGATTCATGGCAACCAATTTTGGAAAAATCATCACAACTTTGGCTTTAACCGTTGGATCTTTTTATAACTTGGAGAAAAGTTCTATAACTAGAATTTATAGAATCTTACTAGAGAGATTCTTCTGGTGATTAATATTTTAAGAGTTATTAATGACTTTTGATGACTATAATTTCATGACCAAAATAGAGTAAATTTCATAGTTTGGGAAAATTCTTGGTTTTCATTTGCAAGAAATGAATAGATGAAGGGTTTAAATGATTCATATTTAATGCACAATATATGGATCTACAATAATGATGGATTGATATCTATGGAGAAGATTTGATAATGGTTATTTGATTGATGATTTTGTTGGGAAATATATGACAATGCCTCTAAACATGTTGGAAGATTTGTGTTGATAATTAAACTTCATGAATGATTAGAGGTTCTTGGTTGGATTTTCATGATGCTCTACATAAAATTGGTATTAGAGATCATAAAAAGGTCTGGGATGAGCAAGTGATTGGTATTTTGGTTTGCTAATGGTTGTGGTTGCAGATGTATATCCACTAGTTGCAAGTAGGCAGACATGAAGGTCTGTCATGGGGCCATAGGAGATGGTTCAAGGGGCCTGAGAAGGAGGTCCTGTGGGTTGTAAAAAGACCCAGGGAGAGAGGCAAGGAAAGGACTCCTGGGTGAGGCAAAGTATTTGGTGAGTTTGGTGCAACATTGAGGGTGGACTTATGTTTGGAGCAACATCTTGATGGCAGCCATACACACTCCATTGGAAGGAGTCACATGAAGATTAATTGAAGGGAGATTGCAGAAGCATATAGATAATGAAAAAAAGAATGAAGAGGCATGAAGAGACAAATATTAATGAAGACAAAGGTGAAGATCTCACTCAAAATTTTCTTGCAGGTTATTTTCATCCATGTTTCCAAGGGACTTGGAAACTTTTCAAGGTCGGGAGTATGGTGCAGGAGCACCTAACACAAAGGCATAAAAGGAGTCTATAAGAGGATAAAAATCAATTCATAAGTATATTCAATTAAATTTTCATTTTTAATGTCATTTTGAGTCAATATGAATCAATATGTAAAGCTAAAAGAGCACATTGTAATGAGTTGTCCAAGTTGTCCTAATAAGGTCTTGAATTAGTCATTTGGTAAAATTTATATAAAATAACCTTTGAGAAGTAAAATGGTGAAAACAAGACATTATTATTCCATCCTAATATGTTTTGAAGGTTCTTTTGAAGGTTTAAAGTCATTTGAGTCAAAAGTTGTAAAATGCAACTTTTCAAAAGATGTAAAAAGACCAAAATGGGAAGTTGTATGATCATAAGAGGAGGTTGGGTAGTTGTAACTTCCATGTGAAGATGAAAAGGATATAAAACCTCTATAATGGTCTTTCATAAGGGGATGTAAAAATTGGAGAAGGAATTGAAAAGCATTGGAAATATTTTGGTATCATATTTTTATTGTTTTCAATCTCTTGTTTTGTGGTCTTGAAAGTTTTTCCTCTTGTTTCCAGGCCTGGTATGACCATGTACAACCTGGAAAAAAGTGTATTTATATAATTATAGTGTATTATATTGAATAATGTTTCCATTTATTTTGTTTTGAGTTGATTTCATGCATTTTTGAGAAATTTAATAGAGTTTTGGTGAAAACCGTTTGGAACTACCAGAAACCCTGATTCATGGCGACCAGTTTTGGAAAAATCATCACAACTTTGGCTTTAACCGTTGGATCTTTTTATAACTTGGAGAAAAGTTCTATAACTAGCATTTATAGAATTTGATTGGAGAGATTCTTCTGATGATTAATATTTTAAGAGTTATTAATGACTTTTGATGATTGTAATTTCATGACCAGAATAGAGTAAATTTCATAGTTTGGGAAAATTCTTGGTTTTCATTTGCAAGAAATGAATAGATGAAGGGTTTAAATGATTCATATTTAATGCACAATATATGGATCTACAATCATGATGGATTGATATCTATGGAGAATATTTGATAATGGTTATTTGATTGATGATTTTGTTGGGAAATATATGACAATGCCTCTAACATGTTGGAAGATTTGTGTTGATAATTAAACTTCATGAATGATTAGAGGTTCTTGGTTGGATTTTCATGATGCTCTGAATCATCTATCCTTGTACCTATTTTATATGCTTGACTGCACTCAAAATTGGAATGGTTTATATCATGAACCCTGGGTTGATGTGATAAGGGTTTACGAATACTACCCTCACCTGCAACAACAAAAATATGCTGAAAGCTTCATGAGGTGGAATGATATTTTTGTAGGTAGAATGGTTCATGAGTTGAAAGGTAACATAAACAAAATATTATCAACATAAGTGATGGAATTTGTAGGTATCTATGGTAGTTTCTTCATTCAGTTTGCTTAGTTCACTTATGTTAGAGTTGGTGGCTTTCAAGGTGAACCTTTCAGTTTACCCAGGTATGCTCTGGATAGTTATATTTTGATTGAGGTCAGTCGACAACTCGCCTACATTGATAAAATAAATGAAGGGAAGTCTGGAGTTGTTTTTCCAGTAGAGTTGGGTTATTATAGCTGTAAATCTATTTCAGATGCTTTAAATCTTGAACTTGAATTCAAGAAGTTCAATTTGCAGTCATATGTTGCTAGATGCAAATTTGATAGCCGAAGATATACCATAGAAAACTTGAATGTTGGTATTGATTTTCATCATGAAACTCAGCTAGAAGAATACTAGGAGAACTGTAATGATGAGTTTGAAGTCAGAAAGAGACCATGGTCTAGGTTCACAGCTCAACATATTGTGACGATGGGTCTATCTATGAATGTCTCCGATGTACAAAAAGGATGAGGGCAAAGAAGTTGTTGATCCCGAGTTTAATGAGAAGATACGGGGGCAACCTATTATAGAAGTTGTTTGGGATAGAAAAGGAGATGGCCACATTCAAGATAAAACTTTCAATGTTATTAGACGGACTGAGAGATGGCTAAAGGACCACCATTTTGGACAACAGTCCATTTTTGCACCAAGGAGTAGAAAAGTTGGCTGAACTCGTGTAGCTTCACAAGTATCTTTTATCTCTTCTAACATTGCTATTGATGTTGCAGGTAATAAAAAATAGAGGATCGAGAAAATTAAAACTGCAAACTTAGGAGAATCTTCTCTAAGTTCCTCCCCTATTTGCGTCATACGCTCTCGTAGCAAGAAGAACAATAAAAAACTTCCCACAAATCCACTTGTGGTAGATATGAACTCTGGAGAATAAATTCAAGGGACGATGGATTCCTAGGTACTGGAAAAGCTCACTGCTAATGCTACTGACAAGGGAAAGGAGATTCAAGAAGTAGGGGATTCTGTAAATGCCATGGCTATTGTTATCACTAGCCAACAAACACCTCCACCCAAGGAAACATCTATTGTCCCAAAATGGTTAAGCACTTCACTTAGCAAGAAACAAAATGTAATTTCAATCTCTATTCCAATAAAATATATGGTTAGTAAATGTTTGGGGAGAACGCCAAAGTCCAAGAAACTCAAAACTGAAGCAATGATAGATGTAGATGATCAAACATGGCATTGAGTTGCAGAGGTAGCTTGACCTCCAACAAATAAAGATACTGAGACCATCACTGAAAAATACTTTGTTATCGAGAAAGTTGATTTAGGGGTGGCCTCTCGAGCTGTAGACACCAAACACTTGGAGACCTCCACCAAGAGAATTCTGACCAAGACTTGGAAGGACGAAAAATATAAAAATGAAATGAAACAGATTATATTGTAGATTGCTTAGTACATCAATGCCATACAAGATCCCAATCCACAATCGCTTTCCCAGGTACCTTTGTCATTTGATTCATAGTCACCAATGAACCAGAAATTGCTTGATCAGGTTTAGAGAAGTCAAATGGTAGTAGACATTTTTAGTGAGTGGCTGGAGTCAATTGCTTAGCAAGGCACAAACTACATCTCTGATCTGATTAAGGTATTTGGAAGTGTAGAGTCTATGGGCAAGGAATTAGAAACATAAATAATCACGTGGGAGAAAGAGAAAAGAAAATGGGTAGCTGTGCTGAAACATATGAGAGATACCCAAAGGTATCGAGTCATGAACTTCTTGGCAAAAAAACTAGTGCACGGTCTAGATGATAATGTGATTTTATTAAGGAAAATATCGAATGGAGGAACTCAATTATTGAACAGGGGAACTCAATTAATATTATGCAAAAATATATGAAGTGCATAAATATTCAACTCCTGAAAGATGACAGGCAAACACTTGAAGATTCACCTAATATGACTCAAGCCTTCAAGGATCGAGTTCAACAAATCCAGGAAGCAAAATCCTTAACAATAGAAGACTTCTCAAAAATTCCACGAATTGAATCCATGCTGGTTGTTTGTTTTGATCATCTCGAGACACATAAGGGCAAAGTTGTACATGTGAGCAAGAGGAAGGCGGTCTAGAAGTAGCGGATACTTCATATTGGTCTTCTAAATTACTAGCTCATCCTCAACTTCTCTAAAACTCATTTGGAATGGCACAATATCCATAGAACTCCTTCGCCTAAGGAGAAACAGGTGGATGCCACTTCAACAGTCAGAGCTTGATCACATAGTCGTTGCTCACGACTTATGCCGCTTTTCCTATTTTGGTAGTTGCTTTTTAGTTATAGGGATATACTTCTTTGACTCTCAGGGAGAGTTAGACATTTTACTCTGGTTTTAATTGTAATGAACTATCATGGCCTGGTGGCTATATATACTTTGTTATAAGCCTTGTAAAAGGTCCAAATTTTTTTTGGTTGAGATAGGACATAAGCTTTATATTTTTGCAGTGCTATGTATTATGAAGGAAAAACAATTTGATCTATGAATGTAATTGTAACATATTCCATCTTTTAAATATGTGTATTTATGAATTGAAGTGTGAATCTCTGTGAAGATTTGATTCAATTGTGGAATTTGTCATCTTTCTGATGCAGTGTATGTGAATGTGCAAAAAGAAAAACTTTTGAAATGTCTATCTTGCTGATTAAAGGAATGAAAGTCTGTGAACTTTAAAAAAAAAAGGTGCTTAAAAATATTTGCAGTATTCATTTTGTGTTGACAAATGAATGCTTAAATAGCTTTAATGCTTTCTGGTAGAAAGTGTGCATTAAAATTGTTGTAACCTAGGCTTATTGAAAATTATTCTTAGGGAGCTGTACCCATATACAGAGGTTATCTATTTAAGTAGTTGTCCAACTGTTGGTGTGTTTTGTCTTTCATTTATGGGCATGCAGAAGTTAAAGAATTAAATTGTGTGAAAGACAAATCTATTAACCAGCAATTGTCTACTAGGGTCTTGACTTGCATGGTCACATTTATCATCTCAATTGCTAGTCATCACCTTAGTTGTAATCATCTTAAATCTTGTGCCATAATTATCATCCATCATTACCTCTCATCTCCTAATGCATGTCATTATCTCCTTCTTCCTAACTTAGAGATCGAACATTAAATATCAAACTTCATTCTCTTTCCAACTTCCTTAAAGTTAGTCCCCATCCTAGTCGAAGATTCTCATTGATCCTATCCCAAGCTTTAGTTTGGCATCCATTTTCATCTTTCATCTCTCCACCTCATCAACTATCCATCATTTTGCAATTTTATTATGACGAGCGTGACCATGATTTATTTTCTCCCACTTCACCCTATTTTGATGATGATGGTAGTCTTGTTCATCAAGACGAGTATGAAATTGAAAACCTTGATGCTCTCATCTTTAGGAAGCTTGCACTGAGTGTCAGATACCAAAATCTAATTGTTCATCCTAGCTACCCTACCATTCCTCCATGTGCATCCACTTATAATCCTTATTAGAGCTTTGACAAGGGAAATTCATTATGTCTTCCACCCACAACTCCCTCATATATCACATTCATCTATCCCTCATATGAAACATCCATGCCTCCATCTTATCCCATGATCCTATCCCAACCTCCACCTTTTCATAACAACATGGCCACTTAAATCCTTAATGCAAATTTGCCATCTCATAATCCTCCATCCCGCCTCATCCACCCAATCCTAATCCTCCATCCTACCTCAAACCTCTATCCAATCCCAATTCTCCATCCTATCTGACTTCTCCACCCAATCATAATCCTCCATCCTACCTCACTCCTCCATCTAATCCTAATACTCCATCCTACCTCACTCCTCCATCTCATCCTAATCCTCCATACTACCTCATTACTCCATCTAATCCTAATCCTCCATGTTACCTCAAGCCTCCATCCAATAATAATCCTTCATCATACCTCAATCCACCACCATCCACTTCATCCTACCTTAAAACACCACCATCCACTTCACCTTATTTAAATCCATCACCTTATTTCAATCCACCATCTTCCACTCCATCATACACCAAAAGGTCTTCATCTTCCCCCTCCTACCTTAATCCACTATCATCCACTCTATCCTATCTTAATCCACTAACATTCAGTTCTTCCTATCTCAACTCACCATCCACTTATCCTACATTAATCCACCTTCATCCTATCTCAATCTGACATCTTCCACCCCACCATACACCAAAATACCTTCATGTGCCCCATCCTACCTTAATCCACCATATTCCATCCCATCTTATCTCAATCCACCACCTTTAATTTCCTCCTCCATTTCTCCAACTTCACTTCCAACTCCCACACCTATCATTCTTGTCCCACTTCCTAACACCATCAAAACTTCCTATCCATTGAGACTATCTAACCACAATCCCCATCACCTACTCCTACCATCATTCAAACTCAATCCAATGAACCTCCCATCCTTCCATCCACTTAATCTACCCTAGTTGATGACCCTCCCATCCTTCCATCCACTCCATCTACCCAAGTTAGTGAACCTCCCATCCTTCCATCCATTCCATTTGAAGAGTGTACCTACTTACCGCTCGTCACACCATCCACACCAATCCCATCATGCGAAGATCTTGTTCCAAAGAATATTGAAAAATTTATTGATCCACATCATGATCTACCATTCCATATACTCCATCTCAAGATCCCTTATCACCTCTTTATCCACATGATTATCCTACCATCCCATCTCCTCCATCTCAATATCCCTTATCATCCCCTCATCCAAGTCAAGATCCTCTCATCCTATATTCTCTACTTCTTGATCCTCCATTTCCTCCTATCCAAACCGTTTTGCCACCATCACTCTATCCCCTTGGCTCGCTTACATTCATCCATGACAATTCACTCATAGTAGAAGAACATCTCATATACACCACCATTTTCCTCCACTTAATAATGGACTCACATTTACCTTGAGAACAAGTATCCTATTTTAGATAAAATGCTAAAAAAAAATGAACTATCAAGGTAAAGGCTTAGGCCTACATGATCAAGGTACTTTGGAGTCCATTCAAGTCAAAGTACATCCAAGATTTCATGGTCTCATTACATATCCCAAGGCATTTCATTCATAGATATTGGTACAACTAATGTAAAATCCAAGTATGCTTCCAAACTCACCATCCCATCTTGCCATCATTCCTCCAAATCATTTATCTCCATCCCCTCTCCTCCATCATATAAAGACAAAACCACCATCCATCTCCTTCCTTCATCCTTTGAATCCATTTTGGCTCCTTTTATCCCAAAATCTACCTTCATATGTCCCACACATGCTAAATCTATTTTGGGTCCTTATATCCCAAAACTCCATTTCCATCCTATCCCACTCATCCCCTTATGCACAAATCCCATATCTCCATCACCCATTATCAACATTATGCTCCTCTTATTCACAATAAAGACCAACAAAGGTACATATCCCCACATTCCATCCAACATACTACATCCATCACTTCATCCGTATTCCCTCCATCTTCTACACCTTCACACACTCCTTCCAAGGCTACTAGAAATGGTTTGGATGCCAAGTAAAATGCATAAAGGTAAATATCCACAACAATATAAAGATGGCCATGTCCACTTAAAAAGACATGTTCCAACAATGCAAAATTTGATACAAAAATGCAATGAATCCCAAAGGCCTCAAAGGCCCACTAAAGCAAAAACAAGAACAATGTGGATCCCAAAGCAAAAAGAAGCAATACATCAAAATTAAAAATCTCCAATGGCATCCAAAGCTACTAATCCACTAGCCAAAAATTCTCCCTCTCCATCTCCTAAGTCTATTTTGGGTTCCTATGTCCCAAAGCTACCTATTATAATTCTTCCATCATATCCACATGCTACTTCCATCTCCCCTCCACTCATTCCACTTCCTTAGCAACATGTGCCAATGTTGGTCTTAACAGCATCCCCCCATCACACTCATTTTTCTTCATTCCATTCAAACAATTGCCACATTCATATCCCTTACACCACATACATTCCCCATCAAAACCATCTAATACAAGCATTTTCATAATCCACTCATTCCTAATAAAGTTGTACCAACATCCAGTGATCACTCCAAATAGGCTTCTATTACCTTGATATGAAATTTGATGCTTGAGTCCTCCATCCATCTCCCTTATCACCTATCCTCCAAATCCATTCATCCTCACTAATCCCCATCCATAAATTTTCCTCCCAAAAATTAGAAAATTAAAAAATAAAACAAAAAAAACACAAGAGAAACAAAAAAAAAGTAAAGAGAAAAATTCGTCCAATGTCGAAAACTTGGCAAACATGCGGCTTGGACAAGAACCATGATGAAAACTTGGCAAACAAGTAGCATGTGTAATTATCCTTGTCCTTTTTTCCTCTACACTTATGGGGAAGTTCTATTGCAAGGTGTGGGCCCTTGGTCTCCTTGTGTTGTGCAGTGCATCGCTCGAGTTTGTGACATGACTTAACTGCTTCCCGTGGATTCTATAAGTCTAGTGGTTGTATCGGGCATTAACAGGTCGATCTTTTCGTGTAACGACAACCGTACTTGTAACAAGTGGTATTAGAGCTTGGTCACAGGTTCAAACCCCTCACTTACGTTGGGGGATTTTTGCAAGATGTCCACCCTTGGTCTCCTTGTGTTGTACAACACATCATTAGATTTGTGACATGACTTAACTGCCTCCTGTGGATTCTACGTCTAGTGGTTGTATCAGGTATTAACAAGTCAATATTTTGGTGCAATGACAACCACACTTGTAACAAGTTCTTCTAGCCATCTAGCCATTACATCCTCCATCTCATCTTCCTACCATACCCATCATATCCAATCCATTTCATTTCCTCCATCCTCCCTTGGATATCGGTAAAAAGAAAAGTCCACCATATATACATGCTTCCTCACTCATCCATGTAATCCAAATCCATTTATCCTCACTCATCCCCATCATTCCTCCCTTCCATGTAATCCTTTTGCATACCTTCATAGCCCTTATCCACTCGTCACCCTATCTTCCATCCAATTCCCTCAACTTCCTATCCTCCTATCAGTCATCTTATCATATCCATCCATCCAGCAATCCTTATCTCTGAGCTCCTCCATCCCTTCATCCATAATCGGTTCCTATCCCAATCCTCATCTACCTCTGTCCCTTCCTCCTTCATCCATTCATCTCTTAGCCACATCCATAATGCTTCCATCTCCGAATCCCTTTTCATCCTATCCTACATCCTTTCATCCCTCTTCTCATATCATTCCATTGCTTCTTGTATCCCTTGTCTCTGATATCTAGCTCTAGGCTACCTCTCCTGCAATCTAATGCCATCCATCCAATCAATCCATGATATTCTTCTCGCAATCCACCATCACATGTGAATCTTATCGATATTCCTTAGATATCTGAGGTCAAACGCTAATTAAATCATCCAATCACATCCTTGGTCTTGTTCCTAGCCTTGCTGCAAGCCTTGATCACAATCCAATCACCATCATTGGGATGCATCCTTCCCAATCAATCCTAAATCTCTCAATTGATTTTCATCTTGATTTGGGCAACATTGTGCTTGTCCCTGGGTCTTCCTCCATCATCCATAGCTTTTGTACATCTTGTAAATAGTATCTTGTACATAGTGTTAGTTGTGTATCTCCATCTAGGTCCACTTGTACATGTGTCCTTAGGTTTCATCCTTTGCGTCACTTGGTCATGTCCCATCAGCTGGTTCTTCAACAATCATCCTATAGTATCTTTGTCATCGCGACCATATTAGGTACCTTTTGTCATCCTATCTCATCCATCTTTTATCTAATCATCAGTTTGTGCAGGATGGATCCTTCCTCAAGTCAGACATTATCAAATCCTCATCTGTCAGTCATCCTTTGACAAAAAGATATCTAGGACACTCGTTTTGCCTTTGATTCCTTTTGATCTTTGTTTATCTTTTTATGCTCCTCGGGTCCTATTTCCTCTTGGTTGCCATGATCTTTTATATCACGGTGCACTGGGAATAAGAAGGCTTAGTATGTGATCTTGTTGTTTTTTGTTTTTTCTTGGTGTTGTTGGAATCAAGGAAACACTGAGAGGGGGGGGGGGGGGGGGGGCTGAATCAATGTTCTGCAATCTTTAACATTATTAATCTGATTCTTCAACCATCTAATGCAAATCAACAAAAGAAAGATGCAAACACATAAAAAAATTATCCACAACACCATAACACCATATTTATATGGGGAAAACCTGGTTAACGGAAAAACCACCATGGGATTGAGATCCACAATATTAATATACTCTGTCAAAAGTATAGAAATATTACATAAGGGGAATGCACATGCATTCAGGCACACTGCCTAGAGTTGACTACTCAAATTACAATGAGGGCTACAACCCTGGAAGGCTCACTGCCTTACAAAGTGATTACTAAAGATAATTGGAATGTCTAAACTGATAAACAACATCTGCAAATGCCAAAAATACAGTTCCAGTTAAGCACAAAATACATAATCTTACATTGCTCTATTTTGATGTTCTGCTATATTCCAGAACACAAATATTTTACTTGCACATAATCACTCACAAGTACTTTTCACACAACCATCGATATAAAAAATGATCATATCCATCGATCTTTTATATCCGCAACATCAAGTTAGACCTTCTACATGTCGGCCAAAAAATGCATAACGCACAAATGAAACATGTATACTAAGTCAGCTGAATCTGAACGAAAATAATCATCTCGACCAAAAATAATTGTTCACACACTTCCTATATGTCAGTCGACCATCCTCAAACACAAAAACAACCACCAAAACTGATCCACATAATCCGCACAATGATTATCCACACGAGACTATTGATGAACACTATTCTATCCAAAAATATGTATACTGGATCTTCTAACTTGCTCAAAAATCATCATTGAAAGCTAATATCATGGAATGTGGTGCTAGATACATCTATTAGGCTTCCCTTAGGTCCACCACACAAACTATTCAACTGAAGTGAAATACAAACCAAAATGCTAACTTCTGTCAGATGCCCTGTTTTAGCTCATTGGACTTAACCAAATCTTCATCATGTCTTCCGATAGGATCAGATCACATACTATAGATAGAATCTCTAAATTGAGTTGCCATCAATGACAACATTTGATGCTTAGTGCAGTGTCTCTTAGCAACAATATCCCCCTTTGGCATTGATGGCAACACTTAGTGATAAATGACTAATTGTCGGAATCAGTACCAATATATGTACACTCAAAATCTCAAATTTATAGAATTTTGAACTCCCCCTAAGATGAATACAACATTTTTAACTATATTACACTCCCCCTTTGACATAAATGGAAAAGGTAGGGATCCAGATGGCAAAATTCAATCCAAAATTCAATTTATAGAAGCATATATACACACAAACTTTTACTATCTTAGAAAAACTTAAAAATATCTGAGAATGTGTTTTTCAATGACTTCAAATGATTGTCCCATCCCTTCTTAAGACATTCCAGCATAGATATGAGACCACTAAAGAGATATGACCACATTTCTGCTGACCTGAGATCAGTGAGATCTTTTGACCCTAAGGCATCTTGTGATTCCTTTAAAGCAATGAACATGGTGTCCAACTTGGGAGTGATTAAACCTCGAAGTTCACCAACCCTACCAATAAATTTTTCTTTATCATAGAATAAAATCTTGATCTTGTCAAGTAGTGATATCACCTGATCTTCATGGCTCTCCATAGAGACTTACAAAAGATTAAAATACTGTAATATACTTGCCAGT
>NC_081410.1:364996853-365019191 GCF_030272615.1 Cryptomeria japonica | reverse complement strand
CTCATCTAGATTAAAAACATCTTCTTCTCCCCTTAGCCAATGTAGCAAGACAATAATGTAAAAAATTTCCCCTTTTAAATATGACTTGTGAATGGTTTTCGATAATTGTGATTTCCCTTTCCTAGGCAAGGCAACCCATTCCTTAGCAATAACATTTCTATAGACGTTCTTTTTAGCATTAAACTCACATTGTGATAAAGCGAAATCCCAGTAAGCATACTCTTCTCTGGTTGGAAGTTAGAAATAGTTTTGGATGGTAGCATGATCAAGAGTTATGAGAACTCTATTGTTGAGAGTTTTAATCTCCCTGGTATATGGGTCATATTAGTTGATAAATTCCAACACTAAGTTTACACTACACAACCAGTGGAGGCAACCAACTTAAGAAATCCACTTTCAACTAATCTTTGAGTAATGAGGTGTCTATTAGGGTTTTCTAGCCTTCTCTAGAATTCATTCAAATCTACATGCCCTAGCTTGGTATCCCCAATCTCTAGCAAAGAATTCTCCATTCTATTAAGATGCTCGTATCCAGGGTATTCAAATTCCATGTTTACAATTACAGAAGGATTCTAACAAAATTTTCCCTTTATTCAACCAATTCTTCAATTTGCAATTTGAAAGCCCTACCTTTATGTGAAATAAAGACATTGATAGCTTTAGAAGATCCTACCTTCCTTGCAACAATGGCGACAAAGCTGGCTTTGTACTCTACTCCTATATCCCTATTTTCTTTCTTCCTTTATGCACAATTCATCTTCCAAATGAAGCCTTTGGAGAAAAGAATTAGGGCATTAATAGTTCACTTTAGAGGAGCATTCAATGCTCACCGACTTTGGCTCTTTACAGTTAATGCTCTATACTCCTCGTTGATTGCTCTATCAATTCCGCTTCAAAATTAGTTAGGATTGTTGGGCTCTACCAAAAGTTTTAGAACCTAGTTTTGACCCCACTTCGTAGAAGACATTTTTTTAGCCTTTACCTTTTTATTTGGGAATGGGTGTCAGAATCTAATGAAATTTATTAACCTCTTAGCAACCCAACGTTTCTTTAAATTTCAAGGTACAAGTTTGCCTTCATTTTTGCTTGGAGTATGAATTATGTGATCATATTCCAAACATTTTTTTTTGAAAATCCACTAGTCTCCACCTTTATTTGCATTATTTCTCTTTTGTTCAAGATGAAACATCAGATTTTGATGATTTTTTTAAAACTCTTCCACGACTTGCTTTTACCTTCATTTTGAATAGATTACTTTTGTCTTCTTGGTTCTTTGCTTGAGTTCAACTTGAATGGTCAGGCTCTAACTTAGTTAGGAAATTGTATCAAAGTCCGAGATCTATTTTAAAAATTCAAGGACTTCACGTTTTTGACACAAAACATAAACACATGAGAATACATAAAAGCAAGCTTGATTTTGGGTGTCAAACTTCGACAAGACTTTTAGAACTTCATACTTTTGAAAACTTTTAAGTATGAAGGTTGAGTATTTAGTGACATATGGTAGTATGACCTAAATGGTTGGGCTTTGATGTGATTAGAAAATTGTGTCAGGGTCCAATGTGACTTTAAAACTAAAGATAAAGGCCACCAAAGTTAAAAAGACACAAACAAGGAAAGGAAGTAGGTGTTTGAACAAGTACAAGAAAACTTGTTAGACTCTGACAAAGGTGTTTAACCAAGGCGAAAATCCAACATTTTCTAAAAATGACTAAGTACCAAAATTAAATGTAACTACATGAATACCTAGATGTATAAGTGATGCACCCAACCTAAAAAATGAAGTATAAATGTAAAAATTTGATAGGGAGGGGACATTTTAGACAACAACTAGCTTTGACTAGGGATGAAGATTAACAATGATGAAGCCATAAACCTAGAATCTTTGGCTTCACAAGAAAAAGTCAAGGACTAGACACAACATGGGTCTTCAAACATACCAAAAATTGGACACATAAAAAACTAACGAACTTCTAAACTACTATAATACAAGGTAGGGGTTTCTTGCTTTACATTTGGTGCAATTTCAAATCTCTCTCATTGTAAGGGACGGGGAAGATTGTTCCATTAGGATATGCCAATTTGAATGCATTGCTACCAAAATATTGATGATTCTTGAATGGAACTTTCCATAGAGAGTTGATTTTTCCATGTGCTCCTTTCGGCTCCTTCTATGAAATTCCTTAGTCTTGTTGTAGGTTGTTGGAAGTATCCATATTTGGCAATGTAAGACATTAATTTGATGCCTATTTCCCCCACCATACGCACCCGCACATCAATAATTCATGCCACCTCTCTTTTCCTCATCTCACCACCAACCTCCATATTTCATTAGTGATGTCAGGAATGAATTCACCTCCAATCTATCATTTTCCTACCCAGCTTCGCATCCATAATCCTTTTACTTGTCATATGATGGGTTTACTCCATAATATGGGCATCTACGTAGGATGTTCTCGTTTTGATCACTCTCTGCACTCCCCTTGTGCTTCCCCTCATCCCCCTTCACAAGATGATGAGTTTTTGTCCGAACTATGAATATGGATCGTCCCATCACACTGAGATTTCATCCCATCACACTGAGCTTTTCCCCAGTTTATGAGGTAATCCTATCAAGCTGAGCTTCTTCTTGACTTCTACATCACCCAAACACGCATCCACATGAGCCTAATCGAGTCCTAGCAGTGAGTTTCACTACCACATTCATGTGTGGATCCCATCTTCTCTATTGCCTATTCAGTTCTATCAGTCACCCTTACCCATTGAGATATATCCTTCCCCTTTTTGGTAGTTTATCCACTATCCTAGTCGTGCTCTCGACAAGAGATGTCAGTTGGTCATGTGCATGTCATTTGTGTGGTTTGATCTTCTTCTTTGATTACATCTTTGTGTCCTATGACTAGTCCTATCTAAAGGCTACTTGGATCATTCTATATCCTCGTATGTCTTGGGTTGGTATATAATGGGGCATCTTTTTTGTGGTATGGCATGTTTGAGGGTTTCCCCTATACTAACCTATAGTCCCACATCTACATCATCATCAGTGTTTGCGAGGTTGTGTGCAAGAGACACATATTGTTTGAGAGTCTAGTCCATGCCTCAGATCTTCACAACATCTTGATTCCTATAATCAACGATGTAGATGATCCTTGGCAATATCAAACTAGGTTTGCTCTCCACATCTACACAACAACAAATCACTACCACTCCATTCGGTCCATCCATTCCATCTTCACCCCATTCCTTTTATCTTGGAGACCTCAATTTATTCATTTTTCTCCTCACTTTTCTTCTACCTAGTCCTATATCATTGTATTATGGTAAGCTCATTACAAATAATTGTTCCATGGCATTGCATATTCATTTAGTTGTATTCTCATTTTGGGAAATTTTGTCACTATCATTATCACCATTATTTAGTTGTGCTATCATTAAATCGGTTCATTTTCATTATCATTCCCATTCAGTGTCACATTATCATCATCATTGCATTTTCATTATTCTGTACATTGTCATAGTCATATAGTTGCATCCATTCACCTACATTATAATTACAATGGCATCTTCGTATATTTACATCCATTTAGTTACATTCATTATCATTTAATGACATCAATTATCATAAATTGCATTCATTACATTCATTTAGTGGCATTTTAACATTTAGGACCATTCATATTGCATAGCATATTCAATAATATCATAATGCACCCATCAAATCATATGTACACCAAGATCAAATCATGTATATATTACTAGCTATATTTCAACTCGAATATAATTAATGCATGCAATACAAGATATGAGTTGAAGTGTAATTAAGGCATTTACATTGATTTGAAATGAAATAAAGAACATTCCACTGCATTTCATAAATAGTTCATTTCATTTTTACATATCATATGAACATTGCATACATCATAAATAAGAGGCAACATCATAGGTTATATTAATAAATATACACATGCATATTGCTGCCAAAATTGCATCTCATCTCATATATATATCAAAAATCATAATGTGTCCAACTGTAATACAATGATATTCCCAAAGGGTCAAAATGTCACACATATACATAATAGGGTGCTATCCTAGACTTTCCCTATCTCCTACGCCTTGTGAGGGCCCTGCTGGTGATGGTTGGGGAGATCTCATGGCCACAAGCTCTCCTGATGTCTGAGTCCATGTCCGGGTCTATCTTGACTGCATGTGCTTGACAAAGGAGGGAGCCCACTGATCCTATGACATTGATCTCTCATAGAGGCTCTTGTTAGATTGAACCTCTCACACTGATCTCTTTGTCACTTATCGTGCATCTAGGGACTTTGTAAACAATGTCATCTGCTGCTGTGGGTCTAGTGCTCATCGAGCTACATCCCTATCCCCTCTCAATCTAACTGCCTCTGCCTCGACCCTTCTCACTCTAGCTCGAAGGGTCTCAATCTTGTCATCCATCCACTGCATCTCCTCTCTTAACTGCCCTATGGATCCACCACTCCTTGCCTCCTCCAACATCTCTATGGCCTCATCAACCTCTTCCCTCACACTGTCTCACTTTGAGATCACTGCCTCTAGATCTCATCGTAGTGCATCCCCCTCCTCCGTCACTTTGTCTACCTCTACCTATAGACTGTCAGCTCTAGCCCTCTCCCGATCCACTCTTCGTCGCTTTGTGGCCAACTGGTCCTCTAGGCTCTATGCCCTGGCCCTCTTAGTTTCCCACTCCAAAATGGCCTGGTCCAAAATGACCTACGATACTTGTCCTATGGGTCCTACCTGCACTCCTGCCTATCCCCCCTCCCCAGCTGGTATATCCATCGACTCAACTCCTCCCCTTGCCAGCTCCTATTGGGGTCCCCCAATCTATGCTACAGGTGCTTGTACCTATAAGGAAACCTCCACCTGTGATACTTGTTGTCTCCCTCCCCTCCTTGTACGTGCTATCTCCCTCCCCTCCTCCTCAATACCCGTCATTGACTCCTAGCTCCTCCCAATGCATCCCCCTCGCCAACCATATCTTTCTCCCCTCCCACTATCTCATCCACCCTTGGCACTTACAATCGTATTGGCTTGTGTGCCTCCCACCATGCAACGTATGCACCTAGATCATCTCCCACCTCTAGCCACTCATCCCATGACGTCATAGCTACCCTTGTCCAACTCAACTGCACTATAAAAAGACCCACAACACCTCCCCAAGTGGCATTCTCCCTGGTAAAGCGCAGATGCGTGCGCTCATACCCAACGATATCTTGTTGGAGCCCAAACTGCCTAACAACCCGGTGTGGAAGATACTGATCAATAATGTGGACTGTCCTCCCAAAAAACCAACACTCACTCTGCACCTATGCTAACATGTAGTGATGTCTTCAATGCTCACAATATTTGAATGGATGCCATGTGAAGGCTGTCATCTTGTCAAGGATCCATCTCCAAAACCAGGTAGAACCAATTTGGGTGTAGTGTAGTAACCCCCTATACCTGTCAACATATGGATAGTGTTGCATCACTGGGATATGCTCTCATGCCTAGATATGAAGGAGCGTGACATTGGTACCGAGGTTCCTATATCCTCGGTACACACACATGCATATCATGGTACCACTGCCCAAGCATCACTGTACCCCAGGCATACTCGATCCCATCCTCCATCATGTAGTACAGGAACCTACTCCAATCAATAGAGAACCCATGCCTGCTTAGATTCGACATCACCCGACCACTAATTAGGTCGCAGATGAATAACACTAACTGGGGAACCCCTCTCCATCACTCCATCACCTCTTGTAGTCTCATCCTCATCCTATCCATGGGGAAATTTTCGCACTCACATACTCATCACAAGTAGACCTCACCGTGATCCAACCTATACTCGAGAATCACGCCTTTGATCGAAACCTTTATGATCTTCCATACATCGACGATTGTGATGCTAGCCTCACTTGTAGGAAGATGAAAGGAACAGGTCTCATTTTTCCACCTCTCAACTAGTGTTGTCATCAATGCTGTGTGTGCCCAAATCCGAGGCCATCAAGCTATGAATCCAAGTCCTAGTGAGTTCAGTACAACTCGCTCATCCCCACTCAGCTATCTTTATAGTGCCATCATGGGAGGCCAATGCTCCCATGAATCTAAGGTCTCTAGATCCTCCTACATCCAACCAAACCGCTTCATTATCCATTCTTCTAAGCCTACCCTCCCCTATCCTAACTTATTTCTACACCCAGGGAATCTCATTCCCCTCGTGTTCCCCCCATTTCAACCTCTTTTTTGTCTTTTTTTCCCCCTTTTTCTCCTCGATGGAGATGATGTTTTGCCTGAGGCGCAGATGCTAAAACCATGCCCGATGCGCTAATATGTAGAATAGAGACGTCATTCTGTAGTATTTTCCCTTTTCCCTTCCCTGCTGGTTGATTGCTTAAATCGGCATCTACGCAGACGGTGTTTCATTTGCGTAGATGGGGAACACCTGTATGGATGGGGAATACCTGCATAGGTGGTAATCCCTTGCGCAAACACCAAAACAACAATCAACATCTGCGCCTAGACAAGTTTCCCCCTAATTAATACCCTAATTAATGCTAATTTAGAAAAATTACAAAGCTGGGTTGGGGTACATACTGGTGGCCCATACTCAGGTGATTGCTGGTATAGTCAGACTCTCTCTGCATGATGCTCATGGTGAGGAATGTGATCCATGGCTCTAGGCTGCTCTGCTCTCTCTAATTTCCAAAGTGTATGTGTGACAATGACCCTTCCTTGGGTCCCATGAGACTTATATAGGGTCCCCTTCCCCCCTTTCTCTTATTTTATTCATGCCAGTTCATTTCTTCCATTTTCCTCTTTTTCTTCTTGTCTTTTTCTCCACCCTCTCTCCTTTTCTTCATTATTTTCTTCTGTTAGAGAATTTTCCCAATTTTTTTAAAAAATTTTTGGTATAATTCTCAAGGGGGCATGTACCACCCACATCTTTACGCTAGGGCATCATCAATCTGTCTTTTACCCACCACCAATTTTGCTGCTGTGTAAAAGAGGGGCAAAATGTAGACGCCTAAAATTAATTAAATTAAATATTTAATTAATTCAGCCTTTCTATGTAATTAATTAATTTAACTATGTTATCCTTATTCCTCTCAAAATTAATTATATTTAATTAATTCTATCACTATAGTCCACTAATTAATTTATCAAATAAATAAATTATTCCCCTATTCTTCTAGAGTCAATAAAATCATTAATTCTTTTAAATTTCATTTGGTTAATAAATTTTAATTAATTAACTTAACTAAAGTAATTCCTACAAATCACTTTCCTTAATCCTCAATTTTAATTTCCTCCACTCATTCTCTCTCCTCTTGTCAAATCCTCCTGACTTATCCACTTGCTTTCTAATCTTTCATTAACCCACTTAATCCCTTTTTTATAAATCATTTGCACATTCCTAATCCTCATGATTAGGAATAAGTCAACCACCATTTGCCATAAATTGTTTGTCCCCTCTCATCTCCCAACCTTAAATGTACCAACTTTGGTCATGTTGAAGGATTTCAAATCTTTGCACATCCCGATGCCCCCTCACTTCCCAAGGAATTTTTAATTCCTTTTCTCTTCCCTTTCTCCCATGCAATCTTCTATTTGCGAATTTTTAATTCCCTTGTCCCTTCCAAGGAATTTTATGTTGGCAATATGCTGAAATTATTTGTGTTGTCATTGATGTCAACACTGTGCTCCGGTTGGATATAGTTCTTTACCAGTTGGTCGCTGCTATCCCAGTTGGACTTGTTCTGATACTTGGTTATCATAGATTCTGATTTGGTATGATCAGATCATTGGTTTCGGTTTTGGGTGGCTATTTAGGATGGTTATATGCTTGTCACTTTTAGTTGGTTCATGAATTGGTGCTCTGGAAGCTATCACTTATGTTCTGGATTACCGGTTGATATTCTTGGTACCTGTTGGCTTTACTAGTTGGTGATATTGGATGATTTGGTTAAGTGATTTTGGTCCGGCTCATAGAAATGGATCCTAACATGCTGAAGGTGTTCTTGATCATGTCCTAATTGTTTGGTGGCTTCACATTGGCTGGCATGATGATTTGGTGATCCTATTTGGATCCAGTTGGTTATTCTGTGTTATTTGCACTGAGGGTTTCTATCAGTTGGTGAAACGTGTCGATATTGGTCTTAACAAAATTTTCGGTGGATATAATTGTTTGGGAATTTGTATTAGGTCCATGTTATGTAACGTAAATCATAATATTGGTTCGGTGGTATCGTGCGATGAAATTTTTGTAATTATGGTTTATGGGTTTAGGGTTTAGCCGACCTTGTTATCAAGGTTGATGATCTGTATTTATAGGTGACTTATTCATGTAATTTGGGAATGGTATGGTTATGTCTACATTATCAAAGAGAGGTAATTGTGCAAACAGAGATATATCATTTAGTGAAGGATTGTGAAAGTTTTGGAGATGCAGGGCAGACATCTATGGTTAACTGGAATTGTATCAAGCATTAGGAGATGCTATTTTCATAGTTCATTTTCTCGAGATTGTAGTTTGATATTTATGTAAGTCAGCGAGACTTCCTTTTGTGATGAGTAGTGAGCTCTAGGTGGTTGTCCTGATTGCAAGTGCAATCCCCATTGTAATTATTTCACATACTACTGCAGAAGTATTATCTGACTATGGGTAGGGTTTCCCACGGTGGTTTTTCCCTTTATCGAGTTTTCCACGTCAAAAATATTGATGTTGTGTGATATGTGCTTTTATGCTTTATCTTTCACTGTGTTGTTTATATTGTGCTTAGGTAAATGGTTTATAATTTGCATTAATTGTTTAACTTGTGGAAAATTGATTCAGCCCCCATCTCAGTTTTCATCCGGTTCATTATTGGTATCAAAGCTTCTAACAATTGGTATTAGAGCAAGGTCCTCTTTGCAAAAGCTTAACCACTTGAGGAGATTCGATGACATCTTCTACATTTAATCTTTCAGAAGGAGAGTCCTAGATTTGATGGTACAAATTAGAAAATATGGAAGGAGCGAATGAAGTTTCATCTGAGATGTCTTGGAGCTTAAGTTTGGGAGATAACAGAGAAAGGGTATACACCTCATGATCCTAATTCTGGAACTCTAACACCTCCTGATGAGCAGAAAATAGATGATAATGATGTCAGAGCAAAAGAAGCATTGTTAAGTGCCCTATCAGATAAGAAGCTATTGAATGTCATAGAGCTGGAAAATGCAAAGCAGATCTGGTTGAAGCTTGAAACTCTTTATGAAGGTGACCAAGTAGTAAAGATTGCAAAACTTGAAGGTTATCAGGTGAGATATGAAACTTTGAAGATGGAAGAAGATAAGTTCTTTCATGGATAGAGTGAATGAGATTGTCATGGGAATCAAATGCTGTGGTGGAAATGTTAATGTGGATGAGCTTGTTTCAAATATTTTGAGAGTTCTACCTCCGGCTTACAAAATGAAGGCTACTGCAATAAATGAATTTCGGACAATGTCAATTTTCCTTGTTACAAGAGATATATTACTTGTTAGGTTGATTTCTTTTGAACTTGAAGAACTTGGAGATTGGAGTGCTACTAAAAATGAGACTGCATTTAGAGCATCTACCTCCGATAAGTAGAAGATAGACTAGAAGGAGTTATATGCTAAAGATTTGGAAGACAATGAGAAAGAAGACAAACAACTTGAAGAGTTGGAATCCCTAATTGCTAGAAGAATCCCTAAAGGACCGGTTGGAAGTAAGTATGAAGGAAAAGTTCCTTTTAAATGTTTTTCATGCAATAAGATTGGTCTTTTTGCTTCTAGATGTCCTGAAAGAGCTGCTAGGAATCAAGAAAGATTTATGAGGAATTATAAACCTAATCCAGAATATCAGAGCCAACCTAGATTTAGAACGAATAAGGATAGATTATGTTACTATGTTGGTGATGATGATGAACCTATGAGTGGATCCGGTAATGGAAGCTCCGATAAAGATTGGGTCTTTATTGTTATCAAGGATGATTCTCCAAAACCTGTCATTGATGCAAATCATATTGAGTAGAAGGCTCTAGCTACTAAAATTGAAGAGAAGGATGAATGGGTTATAGACAATGGTTGTTCACATCACATGACTGGCGAAAAAAGGAAATTCCTGACTCTGCAAGAATTTGATGGTGGACTAGTCAGATTTGGAGACAACAAGGCATGCATGATCAAAGACAAAGGAACAATATCCTTGGATGGTAAGACTAATGCTGAAAATGTTTATTATTTTTAAGGTTTGAAGTATAATCTTTTGAGTGTAGGTCAGATGGTGGATAGAGGATTTCATTTACAATTCAAAGATGGAAAGTGCACGATTATCAATAGATTTGGATTGGAAATTGCATCCAAAAATCAGACCAAAGGAAATATGTTTCATTTGAAATCCAGTGAGAAGGCTTGCCTAATTGCTCAGATTGATGAAAGTTGGCTATGGAATAAGACGACTTGTCACGTGAATTTTGATTGCATAGTGAAGATCAGTTCAAAAGAAGTTGTTAGAGATTTGCCCAGGATTATCAAGTTTGATAATTTGGTATGTAGAGAATGTCAAATGGGTAAGCAAGTTATAACTTCTTTTAGAAGCATACATGATAGTATAGATAAGAAATGTGGAAATCATCAAAGCAATATGGGAATTTGGCCTAGTTCAATCACGAAAATTAAAATGCAGTGATAACAATCCTAAAAACATTCAATGAAAACATGAAGACAAGACATTCAAAATTAAATCTAAGCAAACCAAATGCAGATGTCTCCTTCATGTGGCTCCATTTTCCTTCTTTCTCCTTCAAATAGCTTTGTTTTGTGGATCTCACCTTCAAGTGCATAAGCCTAATGTGAAAGAAAGATTGACAAGACGAGACGACAACATAAGAGTACTAGAAGCGTGATTGATTCGACCAAGGCTTTGATTGAAGAAATTCATCCAATTTATAGACAAATTGGAGAAAAGACAAGATTAGCATGAAGAGACTTGAAAGGAAATTTCAAATCAAGAATGACAATTATAACAAATTATGACAAATTGACACTTTCTATGCAAGATTGATTGATTGATAATTATGACAAAATGCTATGTCAAAATTGATTGATTGTCAATTATGACAAATTATGACAAATTGCTATGTCATTCCCATGAAATTAGGGGAAATATAGGAGAGAATTGAAATTAGATGGATTAGAAATTAGGAAATTAGAAAATGAGGAAATTAGGAATTAAGAAAAATTAGAAAATGAGGAAATTAGGAATTAATTGAATTAATTAACAATTTTTCATTTATTAATTAATTCACAAAAGAGGGAGGAATTAGTTAGCCAATTAAATAAACATTTAATTGTGACAAGAAGACTTAGGATAAATAAACTATTTAACCTAGAGGGAGAAATGACAAACAAGGTTAAATGACTAAATCATGAAACCCTAGAAGATGAATTAGCAATGCAAGGATGACAATTAGGTCTTGACAAAAGATAATTGGTATCGATTCGATTTGATCATGATTCTGACTGACAAAGGACCAATGCTGATAAGTGATTTGATTGATAAATGCGCCAATTGATGAGGAACAATGACTAATTGAACCAAATTGACATGATTAAGAAGGACGACGATCGATGACAAATCTATCGCAAAATGACAAGATTGAAAATGACAACGATCGATGACAAATCGATCACAAAATGACAAGATTGAAAATGACAACGATCGATGACAAATCGATCGCAAGATGACAAGATTGAAAACGACAACGATCGACGACAAATCGATCGCAAAATGACAAGATTGATAAGAGGACAAAACCCTAATTCCATCATTGATTAGGATTGACGATGTCCAAAATGATGACAAATGAACATGCACATTGATGCGACAGGATAAGATCGACCAAAATCATGATTGAAGATTGTTATCAACAAGACCAAATTCGAAAGCGAGACAAATGAAGAATACAGAAGAAGGACTTGATGCTGGCAAATGATAAAGACCAAGTGCGCAACATAGGAGAAATGTTAATACGACACAAAAAACCTAAAATAAGGCAATGCGCCAATGTTAAAGTATGACTTCGCAAGCGTTGAGCAGTTTTAGACGTCTACATTTTGCCCCTCTTTGAGACAATGCGATTCTAAGCGTTGTTTCAAAGAACAATAATGAAAATGGCCCAAACATTGACAATGACATATGCATGCCCCCTCAAGGAATTGGCCAAAAACATCCAAAAAAGAGGCCAATTGATCGATAAGAATGATAGAAAATGATAGGATCAAACAGACTGACAATCAAAGATCAGATGCATGAAGGAAAAGCAATTGAAAGTGCAAAAGACCATGACTAGCATAAGATGGAGAGAGTGCACGTCCATCTATGCACTGACAAAGATCTATAAATGAGACAAAGAGAATCAAAAGAGCTCATTTGCACTAGCCAAAGAGGAGGATTTGTTGCTCTAGAAAAGGACACTTGCAGAGAGATGGTGAACATTCCAATGGCAGATCACCTTGGGGATCATGTACGCACCTACAGACAACCGAACGACGTGGGAGCAACGGTATGTATCTCAAAAACCCATATTGTCAATTTCATGAATTTGACTTGCTTGTAGGACATTATGAGGCCCACAGAGAATGCAGAAAGTGACTTCTGTGCTTGTCTAGGGTACACAGGCGCAAGTTGATGCAACACAGGCGTAGGACATAGCACACAGGCGCAGTTGTGTACTGGGAACTCAAATTTGATCAAAAAAAGCATGTGAATGATCCGAAAAGGAGGATAAGGGTAGGATAGGTCAAAATAGATTAGAAACACCCTAATTTGGACATGAAACAAGGAAATGAAGCTCGTAGGAGCAAACCCTAAAACTGACAAAATGTGCCCCAATTGTGATGCAGAGTTGACAGTATCCATTGATCATGCGGGAGAACCGACCTAACTGCTTCATGTTACGACATAGAATCAGGAGCACGGACAAAGACACATTAGCAGGACTTGGAATATACTATATCACATTCATGCCTGAGATTAGGGCAAACACAAGACTACTCATCGCATTGGCAGAGCGATGGCATTCAGAGACTTCCTCCTTCCATCTGGCAACTGGATAGGTGACGGTGACACTAGAGGATGTATGGCGTATCCTCCGCATTCAGATTCATGGAGAGATGATAGAGTGTGACCCAGTGACAGGGAGAGATGCTTTGTGCAGATTATTTGAGTGCGACGCAGATGATCTAGATATCGTAGAGAGGGAGATCGACTGGGAGACCATGGCATTAGAGTATGATCGATGATATGTGGTGATAGTCATGGTTATAGCATACCTACTAGCAGGAGACAGATGAGGACATGGTTTCCCTATTGGATGGGGAAGAGTGCTAGAGCAGATGGCGATAGAGGGGACGGTGTACGCATGGGGACCATGTGTGCTTGCTATGCTATATTTTCAGTTGCATCAGATAGCATATCAGGGGGTGCAGACATTGAGCTGTGGGGTCACGCTATTACATGTATGGGAATTTGAGCACATAGCCATATGTTGACCGATTGCAGAGAGACAGGTATTACCACACCGACCATATGTGTACTGCTATGGGGGAGCATTGAGACAGGGTCCTTTTGGATACATATTGTATTGGCAACATGAGTTAGATAGATTGAGAGAGTTCATATGGAGGCCATATCTTGATTGCCCTAGATGGTCAGATGATAGTGAGGAGCTATCATATTGCAGATAGGAGAGGTACCTGATTGGGTGACCAGTGAATCACCAGAGAGTGATTGAGATGTACCTGCCAGAGAGAGTCAGACAACAATTTGGAGAGAGGCAGGATGTACCTAGAGGAACTGCACACTTTGCCCGATCTCATAGAGAGATGAGTCAGTGGGGGAGGATGATTCAGCCACACATAGCATATGCTGACTTCACACAACTACAACCAAGATAGTGGGATTGGAGATCAGATGTGGTGGACGTTGGGATGACAGAGGAGTATGAGCGATGGTTTGCACGACGACGGCCAGTGCCATTGACAGATCCGGATATTCCAGTACCGAGGAGACAGGAGGACTTCCCACTCGCTGGAGAGGAGGAGGGAGATGAGGATGAGGAGGATGAGGGTGGTGATGAGGATGAGGGTAGAGATGATGAGGATAAAGATGATGAGGATGAAGATTATGAGCCAGATTCAGCCAATCAGGAGTCATTGCAGGATATACCCATAGAGCTGGAGATAGCTAGGATAGAGGAGATGGAGATGTGCAGGGCTACCATAGCAAGTCAGCATGATCACATTGTGACATTAGAGAGACCGAATGCCATCTTGAGGATAGAGCATGATCAATTCATAGCAGAGATAGCCAGACTTACAACGGCTCGAGATACAGCAATAGCCTAGGCATAGTGAGAAGAACAGAGAGTCACTGAGTATATTGGGTCGATTAGGGATGCCAGTGCACATGAGATGACACAGATGTTGGTAGAAACCGGAGAGGAGATACGCCATTGGAGGACACTATATGAGAGTGCAGTTCCACCAGAGCAGAGAGAAACATCATATCAGGCATGATCGAGGACAAAGAGCAGGGCACGTTCTCAGAGGTCAGTGAGCAGCATGGGGGTGAGAGGACCTATGAGACCACCACAGCCAGGACCTAGGGTAGGAGGGACATCATCCTTGAGACATGGAAGGGATGAGGAGGACAAAGGGAGCACCTAGTGATAGAGGCACGTGCTCCTTATGACAGAGACATATGTAGCTTAACATTGTGTAGTGTGATATTATATAGTCAGCTTGCGGGCCATACTTAGGATAGAGAGTCCAATTTTGTACTCTGATATTATTTTGATATATGATATGATATGCATCTATATGATGGGATGCAGTGGGTTATGGTTGATGTTTACTTTCCATGTATGGATGACTTATGCTCTATTGATGTACCATTGTGGAACATGTATGGATATTTTTTTATGTGTTTTTGATGCATTTATAATATGAAATAGATAAAATGCTTGACGTGATGCTTGATGTAATGCAAATGTACTAATCAAAGAATGCAGGATTCAACTTATGTTTTTTTTGGAGATCGGAGAACTAGACCGAACTGACTGCCCAAACTGATGGAAGAAATGTTAGTAAGAAGAAATGAGACAGAGGACAATTAGAGATGAAGAAAAACTTGCTTTCAGTAATGCACTTTGTAGGTGAGAACCTTTATTTAATGTAGCAAAACAGATGTATAGCATCATGGCATTGAAGGCTAGAGCTGAAATGCAACCCTTTTTGCAAAAGACAGACACTTTGCACACAAGGAATGAGTGAGGCATCCTAGGGTGCATACATCAAGGGTCGAGGTATGTGCAACGTTCATAGAGCGAACGTACTTATCACAAACACCCAATGATAGAGTTGCCCCAATTTGTAACAAACATTCCACAAACAACAATCACAACAAAAAAAGAAAGGGACCATGAACCATCCCGGTCACTCTAAATCACTCAGTGACATCATCGAGCAACATAGGAACATGATCGAAGATAAATCAATAAATGATAAGACTCGCTAATTCCAACAAGTCAGACAAACATCTTGATCTTTATTGTCAAAAGTTGAAAAGTGTGGATAGGACGATCATGCTGTCTAGTTTCAGGACATGTGGTGTCTCGTCTAAGACAGGACACAGTCTGGTTTCGAGTATACCACACCCTGTATAAAACCCATGATAGTAGTGACAAGGACAAATGATATTGATGTTAATGTTCGATTGATAAGACGATTGTGATCAGTGTGAATGTCTGGCTTTGATTGAAAAAGTTCATCAGTTAACGCATGATTCCATTAAAGCACAATGTGTGATTGTGTGTCGTTGGAGGGATGCTCAGTGATCTGCCTATGTACAAAGGGGATATTTTTGTTTTGTTTTGTTTTTTTGAGTTTTTACAATTTTGTGTTCATTTTTTCAGGACTTTATTTAATTTTTTTTTTATGATTTTTTCAGGACATTATTTGATTTTTTTGGATTTTTTTAAGGACATTTTTCAATGTTTTTTTGATTATTTCAGGACATTTTTCAATTTTTTAATGATTTTTTCATGACATTTTTTGATTTTTTTGGATTTTCTCAGGACATTTTTCAATGTTTTTTGATTATTTCAGGACATTTTCAATTTTTATTGAATTTTTTAGGACATTTTTCAATTTTTAAGTTCCAGTGATTGATCATGACAAGGGGAACACACCCAATGCATATCGGAGAGACATATATAGAGACCAAGACCGAAACATATGCACAAGAAACCGGAGTATGCAAGACAATGATGTTGACCAATCACAGGCCTGGAACAGAACATTGGGTCAGGACAAGGATAGACATGATAAACCTACAGAGAGAAAGCATAGCTAGAGGTCGTGATAGATGACAGAGCAATGATCTTTTTACACATGGTGCCTGTTTGCCAGGTTTTCACTAGAGGGCGAATCATTTTTCTTTACTTTTTTGCTCTTTTGCTTTGTTTTTCACTTTTTTTTTTTTTGTTCTTTTTGAGCTTTTTGATTTTTTTTGTATTTTTTCAGGATCATATTTGAAAAAGTACTAATAGAAAATTATCCCCAGTACTTGCGAAGGTGCATGGTATTTACAGAATCAGACAAAAGTTCACCTTCTAGGGTGGCAAGCTGATATGCCCCCGAGCCATAGGCTGCAGTCACTATGAAAGGCCCAACCCAATTAGGTTCAAACTTGCCTTTGATGATGTCAGTAGATTGTGCATTCTTGGGGTTTGCCTTTAAAACCAGATCTCCCACTTCGAAGTGTTGCCCTTTGACCTTCTTATTATAAGAGCGACGAAGACGGTTTTGATATGCTTGCAAATGTGTCAGAGCTGTCTGACACTTCTCATCTAACATCTCAAGTTGATGCAACCGAGAGACTCTGTGCGTTTCATCATTAATTAGATGTTGCAAGGAAACACGCAAAGAAGGAATCTCCACTTCCAAGGGTAAAATGGCTTCCGCACCATACACCAAAGAATAAGGTGTTGCTCCAGTACGTGTGCGGATAGAAGTGCGATAAGCCCATAGTGCTGGATTCAACTGTACATGCCAATCTCGATCAACGTCATTGACAACCTTTTTTAGGATCTTGATAATGGTTTAATTTGATGCTTCGGCTTGACCATTACCCTATGGATAGTATGGACTGGAGAAACGGTGTTGGATATGAAACTTTTCACAGAGTTCCTTGACATCTTTCTTCTTGAAGGGACGACCATTATCTGTGACTATGGCAAGGGGAACCCCATATTGGCATATGATATAATTCAATAGGAATTTTGAAATTTTCACACTAGTGATATAGGTCATGGGAATAGCCTCAATCCACTTTGTAAAATACTCTGTGGCTGTAATGATGAACTTGTGTCCATTTGCAGATGTTGGGTGAATCTTGCCAATAAGATCCAATCCCCATTGAGAAAAGGGCCACGAAGATATGACAAAATGAAGCTCTTGGGCTGGCGCATGAATGTAATTTCCATGGATCTGGCATTTGTAGCACTTCTTAACAAAATCATGAACATCCTTTTCTAGAGTAGGCCAATAATACCCAGCACGAATCAACTTTTTGGCTGAGCTCAGATCGTTGAAATGGCACCCACATATACCATTGTGAACCTCGTGTAAATCTGTTTGTGCTTCATTAGAATCCAAACACCTGAGGAGGGTATGGTCAAAGGAACGATGGTAAATGGTGTCGGCAATGATGACATATTTGGCTGTCTGTCAGATGAAGGCTCGGCGTTGGTTAGCGGAAAGGTTAGGTGGTAAAGTTTGGGATTTCAAATATTGATAGACGTCATTGTACCATGGGGAGTTAGGGCCAACAAGAACACACATCACATCTGTTGTCGGAATTTCAAAAGAAGGGACAAGCAACTGTTCGACCAAAAATTCACATTTGTCCATATTGTGGGGCATATTCAACATGGAAGCAATCGTAGCCATCGCATCTGCCGACTTGTTTTGAATTATTGGAACTTGACTGAAATGGATAGCTGTTAATTTTGTCTTGAACAAATCTACCATATGCTTGTAGGGAATAAGCTTTTCATCTTTTGTTTCATAGTCATTATTCACTTGATGGATGACTAATTGAGAATCTCCATAGACTTGTAAATGTGTGATGTTCCAGTGGACCACTACTCGGAGTCCTGTGACTAGAGCTTCATATTCTGCAATTTTATTGGTACAATGGAAAGTTATTCTGTAGGATTTTGGAATAGCATCACCTTTTAAGGGTGACAAACAATATACCTGCTCCGGACCCGAACTTGGTATGGGATCCATCAAAGTATAATTTCCATTCATTAGAAGATGTAAGAGCAAAGATTGATTCATCCATAAAATTGGTCAACATGGGATGATCATCATAAATAGGAGCCTCTACAAGTTGATCTACTATGACTTGTCCTTTTATTGCCTTTCGCTCCATGTACTCAATATCAAACTCACTAAGGATCATAACCCACTTTGCTAGGCGACTTGTCAAAGCTGCCCTACTAAGAAAGTACTTCAAGGGATCAATTTTTGCAACTAGCAATGTCTAATGACTTAACATATAGTGTCGAAGCTTTTGTGTTGCAAAGACCACTGCTAAACATGCCCATTCAATAGTTGAATAATTCAACTCATAGCCCACTAATGTCCAGCTGATATAATAAATAGCTCGCTCTTTGCCGTTCTCATCCTGTTGGGCCAAGAGAACTCCTAGTGCCATTTCAGTTGCATAAATATACAATATAAATGACTTTCCTTCTATAGGAGGCATTAGAATAGGCGGCGACAACAGATAATCCTTGAGAGCTTGAAATGCTGATTGACATTGCTCAGTCCATTTAATTTATAATGGATGACATTTGTCTGCCAATTGAGCTATAAAGCGGCGGATTGACTATAGCTTTCCTTGCAGACTTCTTAGTTGTCGAAGATTGGAAGGAGGAGGCATATCCATTATTGCTTTAACCTTAGCAGGGTCGAATTCAATGCCTCTGTGGGAAACAATGTACCCTAGTAATTTGCCGGCTGTGACACCAAAGACACACTTTTTTGGATTGAGTCTAAGCTTGTAGGTCTCCATTCGGTCAAAGATTGGGCCCAAGATGGCTAGATGACTATCTCTTGTGACAGATTTGCATAATAAGTCATCAACATAGTCTTCCATCAAAGTATGCATGAAATCATGGAAAATTGTCATCATCGCTCTTTGATATGTTGCGCTAGCATTTTTAAGACCAAAGGGCATCACATTCCAACAATAGGTACCCCAAGCACAAGTGAATGCAATCTTATGTTGATCTTCAGGAGCAATGCGCATTTGGTTATAGCCGGAGAAACCATCCATCAATGAGAGCATCTCATATCTAGCAGTCATGTCAACTATGATGTCTATATTTGGCAATGGAAAATCATCTTTAGGGCATGCTTTATTAAGATCCCTAAAATCCATACAGATTCTAATGCCCCCAGTTACCTTGCTAACTGGTACCAAATTGGAAATCCAGTCTGCATAATCGATGGGTCTAATAAAGCCCACATCTAAAACTTATCTTAGTTCTACCTTGACCAAGAGAGCCACCTGGGGATGCATCTTTCTGAGCTTTTGTTTGACAGGCTTGGCATTTGCTTTTAATGGCAAGTGATGAAGGACTAATTCTGGATCAAGGCCAGACATATCTGCATAGGACCATGCAAAGCTGATCTTCTTCTCAAGAAAGAAATTGACAAAATCTATCTTTTCCTATTTTGATAAAGAAGCAGCGAAATGAATGACCTTAGGGTTGTCAGGTGTACCCAAATTGATTTCTTCAGTCATTTCCACAAGCAATGTTGATTTATCCTGACTTGATAGGGGTATGTCCACTCTTCCACCTTTGGGCACCTCAGAGAGGTTTTCACCCGCAGGTACATCTTTTATTTTTACTTTTGTATGATCAGAGAGTGCCTTACGGTTTTCACTCAAAGACCTATCTTTTTGATTTTGTACTTTTTCTTTTCTTTTTTCATTTTGATGACTAGAAGATGGAGCTAACTCCCCAAAATATGTTGTGGAATCTAGATCAATAGCAAATCCTGCCTTATGATCTCCTTGTGGTATACCTTCTTGTAGTCCCAGGAATTCTGCAATTGCTTTGTCATTTTGAAAACAGTCCAATGTGAGTGGTTCTTGTTGGTCATGTTGGATAAGCTGGGGATAAATGAGGGGCATGTCATCATCTATTTTAAGGAGAGAGAGGGCCGAAATGGTAAAGATGTGAACATCCATGGTATCACTATCTGGACTGCTTGTATCTGATTCAGAGCTTGGGTCCCAGAATGACTCTATCCAAGCATTAGGACATGTTTTGGGAGGGGGAGTTATTTCATGTTTTTCTTCCATGGGTAAATCATCAGGGTCAAGGAAAACATTGTCAAGGGCATAGGAGCTAGAAGAAAAAGAACTCCACTCCCATTCATTGGAATCAGTTTCGGGTCGGGTATCCTCAGGTGTTGTTTCATCATTAGAGTCACACCCCTTTCTACATGTGGTCATTTTGGTAGACGAGGGTCCAATTCGCAATGGTATAAAACCTAACCCTAAAGTTGGAGGTCGTATCTTGGGTATAATAGGTTCTAGCCGTCCTTTCTTGTCAGGGCCTAAGCCATTGCAGTCGTCATATCCTTTCTTCTGCAGCATAGTAAATCCTTTGCCGTACTGTTCCACCGGCAACCTAACAGGTGGGGTCTTAGTCGGATCCTTATAAAGACAATCTATGACATCGTCATCCGAGGTTTCTTTGTTAAGTTCACCCCATCTTGTAAATGTAGTGGGGGGTTGATATTGAATGACTATCTTAGGTTCCTTTTGCAACAAATGTGGTTTGCCATGTTATTTTGGAGATATTGGTAAATTCCCAATGAGGAATGTTTGAGCCATTGAATACTCCCCGCATCCTTGGTCCTATATCTTCAGTTTACCTTTGACAACTTCTAACAATTCATTAGGATCCACATAACTATGTGATTTGGCCTCTCTATTGACTGGGACTTGCTACTGCGGGGAATCCTTTAGAGTAGCACAAAATTGAAATGGATTAAAATCTCCTGGAATTGTTATCTTAGTTCCATTGTAAGGATATTTTAAACATTGATGATAAGTGGATGGAACTGCTTTCATTGCATGGATCCACGGATGGCCAAGAATCATATTGTAAGGGAGATCGAGGTCTAGGACCTACAGGAAAGTGTTTTCTGTCACTGGACCATCTCTGATAGGCAATGTAATTATCCCCTTATATGGGCACTCAACATCATCATATGCTTTGATTGTTATTCTTTTGGAAGAATCAATATCATTTTCTGTATAACCAAGACCAATGACCACTCTCAAGGTGCAGATGTTAAGACCCGCTCTGCCATCTATCAAGACTCGTCGGATTTTGAAATTATGGACAAAGACTTCAAGATGTAAAGGATCATTATGAGGGAGCTTATTAGGTGAAATATCATTATCAGAAAATGCAACGTGTTGGAAAACAACTAGATGTCCTATTCGGGCTTGAAACTGGTCAACATCAATGTCTGTCAGGACAGTGGACTCAATTAAAGCTTTATCTAGGACTGCGCGATGCATAGGGGACATTTTCAACAACTTAAGGATCGATATTTGTGCATGTGTCTTTCCCAAATGATCTAGGAGATTATACTAACTCGCAGGGGTTGATTTGGGAGGAACTGCAGGAGCTCCTTTCAGGACTATTTTGGATCGACGAGTGGTGATTGCACAAGAAGGATCTTGTCCCTTTATTCTTAGGGTGGAAACATACTCATTTGATGCTTGAAAACAATTGATGACATTGTTATAACCAGTATTTGCATAATTTGCTGTTTGGGTAGAGTTTGAAGAAGATGCTTTACCCTTGTCATGATCAAGCAAAGGAGTTTTGAAAATTGTGTGATCAGTGTTAGAGGTCGCGTTGGGCGGATCTACCTCAATTACTCCTTGCTCTAACAAGTCTTGAATCATATGTTTCAATTGAAAACATGATGCAGTTTTATGTCCTTTTGACTAATGGTATTCACAATATGCATTATCATTCCACCAATGCGGCTTTACCAATGGTTCTGCCTTGATATCTGGTAACTTGATAAATTTTTCTTGTATTAATTGTTTCATTACTGATTCAATAGGCTCTCCTAATGGCGTAAATTGTCGAGGAGGCCCATCCCTTGATTGGAAAGGTCTTCATTGCTGGTTTTGTTGCT